>NC_049552.1:16329915-16357415 GCF_013358815.1 Electrophorus electricus | reverse complement strand
AGACAGTAGAGACATATATTAAGTGCGTTCTTTTTTGCAGTTGGTGTATTGTAACATAGCAAAGTATTTTTTTCTCTTAGATAAAACAAACCCAGGATGAAGAGAAAAAACAGCTCACGACTCTGAGAGATCTCATCAAGTCCTCCCTGCAGGTGGAGCAGAAAGAGGTAGCTACAGAGGACCTGAGGGTGTCAGGTCCTCGCATTAAAAATTAATCAAACAGATATTAAAAAATATTAAATTACTTTCAAACAGTAAAACTTTGCCTTTCACCAGAGACTGTTGGACTAACCTGCCATGCATGTGTGTGTGGACAGTACTAAACAACAGAGCTCTTCCTACAACTGCATCGTATTTAAGGGTTTAACTCTTGTGTGCTCAGTCACAGGGACCAGTCTGGGTTTTATCATGCTGTAATGATGTTCTTGCCTTTCTGACACTTCTCTTATCCGCTTCTTTTACTGCGTTCTGACTGAAGTCTAGGAGAGTAAGTGGACATCAGTAATGTTTCAGAGCAAGACCACATTTTTACTGATCTTTTAATTAGATTTTAAAGAGTACATTTTCTTTCCCTAAAACAATTTTTCTTTACTAACTTCTAACTCTGCTTAGAATAATGTCATTTGCTATTTATAAACCTCAGTTGTGTTTTAAATGGTAATTAATGATATCAAGACTTTGTGTGTGTGTGTGTGTGTGTGTGTGTGTGTGTGTGTGTGTGTGTAGGACTCACAGAGCAAGCAGAGTGGTTACAGTATGCACCAGCTTCAGGGCAATAAGGAGTTTGGCAGTGAGAAGAAAGGCTATCTAATGAAGAAGAGTGATGGGTGAGTCTCACTCCGTAAGGCTGTCCCCGTCATGATGGGTGAGTCTCACTCCGTAAGGCTGTCCCCGTCATGATGGGTGAGTCTCACTCCGTAAGGCTGTCCCCGTCATGATGGGTGAGTCTCACTCCGTAAGGCTGTCCCCGTCATGGTGGGTGAGTCTCACTCCGTAAGGCTGTCCCTGTCATGATGGGTGAGTCTCACTCCATAAGGCTGTCGCTGTCGTGGTGGGCAAGTCTCACTCCGTAAGGCTGTCCCCGTCGTGGTGGGTGAGTCTCACTCCGTAAGGCTGTCCCCGTCATGGTGGGTGAGTCTTACTCCGTAAGGCTGTCCCTGTCATGATGGGTGAGTCTCACTCTGTAAGGCTGTCCCCGTCATGGTGGGTGAGTCTCACTCTGTAAGGCTGTCCCCGTCATGGTGGGTGAGTCTCACTCCGTAAGGCTGTCGCTGTCGTGGTGGGTGAGTCTCACTCCGTAAGGCTGTCCCTGTCATGATGGGTGAGTCTCACTCTGTAAGGCTGTCGCTGTCGTGGTGGGTGAGTCTCACTCCGTAAGGCTGTCCCCGCCGTGGTGGGTAAGTCTCACTCTGTAAGGCTGTCCCCGTCGTGGTGGGTGAGTCTCACTCCGTAAGGCTGTCCCTGCCGTGATGGGTGAGTTTCACTCTGTAAGGCTGTCCCTGCCGTGATGTTCAACACAACACAAATCCCTTTAATTTAGTGGGGTGTAATCAGATTTTAATTAATCAGAAGAAATCATATATTCTTCTTCTTTGCCTTCATAAGTTAATTCTGTGTTGTGTTTAAATAGTGTTTTGTTTATCTAGTGTTGTGTTTATCTAGTGTTGTGTTTATCTAGTGTTTTGCTGGTCTGGAGAAGGTTGTCTACTTCTGCAGTGCTGCTGTCTCACAGAGTTTAACTCGGATTCAAATTCCAACATTTTTTGCTCCAGTAATTCAGTGGCTCCTATTAGAGAGTGGCTCCTGTTAGCCATGTTAGCCGTGTCTGGGACTGGCCCAAAGCCATGGATCTATGGCCAAACGACTGCTACCGAGAACTGCCATCTTTGCTGCTGGGGTAGTCCTTAATGTTCCGTATCAGCAGAGGAAAACGTGTTTTTTTAGTCTGTATTTACTGTAAAAGTGCAGCGTGTGTAACGTGCTGTGAGCTGTAGACCTGTAGGTGCTGAGATGCTGTGCTTGTGTTTTGACTGACTAGGCTCAGGAAGGTGTGGCAGAGGAGGAAGTGTTCAGTGAAGGGAGGCTTCCTGACCATCTCTCATGCCACGGTGAGTCCCATCCAAGACTGACTCAGAGTTCTGCTCAAGTCCAGCTTGGAGTCCCTGTGGCCTTTCTCCATCTTTCTCCACATATCTCCATCTTTCTCCACCTTTCTCCATGTCTCACTCCCTTCCTGTGACTTGTACTCTGCAGTCCAACAGACAGCCGGTTCGACTTAACCTGCTCACCTGCCAGGTGAAACCAGGGGAGGATAAGAAATGCTTTGACTTGATTTCCCGTGAGTACACACACACACACACACAAACACACACACAGAAGTCCATTACAGAAAGATGGACTAAGTGCAGTGTAAGCTAAAAAGCGCATAATGTAATACCTTTTACCCCTCCCCCCACAGATAACCGCACGTATCATTTCCAGGCGGAGGATGAGCAGGAGTTTGTGATGTAAGTGAGTGCATGATGTCTACAAGCCTGTGTTTGTGTGTGTGTATGTGTGCATGTGCTCACGTGCGTGTGTGTATGCATGTGCGGGCCACCTAGTCCAGTAAACCCAGAGAGTCCAGAGAGTGCAGTTCTGTGTGTGTGTGTGTGAGAGTGTAATTCTGCATGTGTGTTCGTGCACAACACTTTGTGTCTGACACTGTGTTTACACTGATGTGTACATCTGTGCATTGTGCTTCTATATGCAAATTATGAGGTACTGATTGTGTGTGTGCGTGTGCGTGTGTGCGTGCGCGTGTGCGTGTGTGTGTGTGCGTGTGTGTGTGTGTGTGTGCAGATGGATCTCGGTACTGACCAACAGTAAGGAGGAGGCACTCAATATGGCTTTCCGTGGTGAACAGAGTGCCGGGGACGACAGTCTGGAGGACTTGACCAAAGCCATCATCGAGGACACCTTACGCACACCTGGGAATGATGCCTGCTGTGACTGTGATGCGCCAGGTAAACCTTGCGCTTGCGCTTGCGCTTGCACTTGCGCGTGCGTGTGTCACAGTGAGTCATGAGATGCGTCTGGTCTGTCTGCATTTATTGCATTTACCTTGCTGAGAAAACCATATGTTGTGTGTGTGTTTGTACGCCTGCGTGTTCTGTGCGAGTAGGCTGGTATTTGTCTGCCCCTAGACGCATCTGCATGGGCATCCAAGCATAATGCCTACATGTACATACTGGCTGTAACTGAGTTGAGCCAACAGTTTCACGCCTCTCTTCTCTCTCAGATACACTCTGTTCATAATAGTGTTCACCTCCTGCTGTCTTGTTTGGTTTCACTTACAACCAAATATTTGTTTGGAACTGAACGCAACACGAAAACAGCAGGAAGTGAAGGTGTGTAAGGGAAACACAGGCACAGTGAGAACTGGAAACTTTTTTACTTGCTTTAATTTGCTTACTCACATCAAAGCGTTAGAGCCATGCGCCACCTGCTGGCTGTGATGTGAACAGCAAAGCATTTTTTTTCTCAGTGGCCCTATCATTAGTGTCTGCTCAGCGGTACCTGTTCTTGTGTGTGTGTTTGTGTGTGTGTTGCAGAACCTAAATGGCTGTCCACCAACCTGGGCATCCTGACGTGTATCGAGTGTTCAGGGATCCACAGAGAAATGGGTGTCCATGTCTCTCGCATTCAGTCCATAGAACTGGACAAACTCGGCACCTCTGAGCTCTTGGTGAGGGACAGACACACATGGCTTCTGTTTGATACGCAACATGAGTGATCCCTTTCTCAACAGCTGTGTGGGAGTATGAGGCCCATAACGAAGTCTTGTGTATCAGGGGGCTTCCAGCAGTTGGACAAACAGAGTCATTCTTCATGTATCAAACATGGCAAACGAAGGCACTGATGGAGGCAATCTATCAAACATGGCAGCACAGAAATCCTCTCTGTTTACCTTCCAAAACTAACGGGAAGACCAGGAGTCTATCCTTCCTGACATGGAAATGCTACCAAGGCTGAGAGGTCCCACTGAAGGCTTTATATCTGTTTATTATACATGCCAAACACTGCCAGGATACCTAGGTGTCTGCGCAGTGATGTTTTACTGATCTGAGGCCAGTGTGGCCACTAATCTTCAAGTGACTTAGGGAAGACGTCTGGGGACAATAAATCAGAACAACTATCAGTTAAATTTTAAGTCCTTTCACAAATATTACCCTGCAGGTTTGAGTAGAAACAGGAGGACAAGGATCTTGAGATTTGGAGGAAGAACTTTTTTCAGGGGTTTTCAGAATTTGGTTACCTTGGATGACATTGTGAAAAGCTGCAGGGATATTCTGTTTCCTAAATTCTTGGAAATCTGCATCACCCACTGACACTGGCATCTATAAGAAAAGACTAATTCACTCTTCATTAATTAGTGGCCTATTTAAGTTTCCTAACACCGCTTATTTAAAGCACGTCAAACAAGTGGAACGTACAGCTAATACACAGCAGTGCTGACCTTTAGCTGTTTAGTGCTTTAATACCTAAGGTCTGGCCTGGTTTGGTCTGGTCTGACCCGGTTTGGCCTGGTCTGGTCTGGTTTGGTCTGGTCTGGCCTGGTTTGGTCTGGTCTGACCCGGTTTGGCCTGATCTGGCCTGGTTTGGCCTGGTCTGGTCTGGTTTGGTCTGGTCTGGTTTGGCCTGGTCTGGCCTGGTTTGGCCTGGTTTGGTCTGGACTGGTCTGATCCGGTTTGGCTTGGTCTGGTCTGGTCTGGTCTGGCCTGTTGTAATGTTCATTTTTCTCTCCTTAGCTGGCCAAGAATATAGGGAACAGTAGTTTTAACGAAATCCTGGAAGGAAACCTCCCAAGTCCCTCCCCCAAGCCCACTCCATCCAGCGACATGTGAGTAAACAGTGGCATGTTTTAGTGATTACTGCACCTTTGCAGGTTTGGGAGGTGCTTGGTGTGAGGCTGGTGTGTTTGATACCCCCCCCAGGACCGAGAGGAAGGAGTACATCAACGCCAAGTACGTGGAGCACCGCTTTGCCCGGCGGACGCCCACGACGGCCACGGCGCGGCAGGGTGACCTGTACGAGGCAGTGCGGACACGTGACCTGCATGCCCTGGTGCAGCTCTACGCTGACGGTGTGGAACTGTTGGATCCATTCCCCGAGGCAGGACAGGTGGGCAGCATGTGTGGCGTGTCAGCGTCCTCGGCCTCAACTGTCACTGCTGTTGTTCTTGATGTTGTTTTGCCAGTACACTCAGCAATGCTCAGGAACTTCCAGCAGTGGTGAGAAGTGGTTATCTTTGCAGTCGCAAAGCCAGATTCACTTCTCCATTTCTTTCTAACCTCAGTAGCACACGTCAGGATGGTTGTGTCTGGTGGTGATTTGACAGTTTGGTGTTGTAAAACTGAACTATATGTCCCAGACCCTGAACTATCCTAGATTGGTGTGTACAAGTACTGGTCATTGTAAAATAGTCAGTCATGTCTAAATCCGATATAGTTTCATTGTGTAATCAGGGTTTACACTATTACTGACTGGTTGCAGGACTTGTCTTGTCTCTGTGGTCATTTGGTTTGTATCGTGTGAAATGGGAGGGCCAGTTCCTCAGCCTCAGCTTCAGACGGTACCACGGCGCGGGACACTGGTCCAGTCTAGTCTCCCTGCTCTCTACGGCTGGGGGCATTTCATACACGTGTGTGAAATGGGAGGGCCAGTTCCTCAGCCTCAGCTTCAGACGGTACCACGGCGCGGGACACTGGTCCAGTCTAGTCTCCCTGCTCTCTACGGCTGGGGGCATTTCATACACGTGTGTGAAATGGGAGGGCCAGTTCCTCAGCCTGAGCTTCAGACGGTACCACGGCGCGGGACACTGGTCCAGTCTAGTCTCCCTGCTCTCTACGGCTGGGGGCATTTCATACACGTGTGTGAAATGGGAGGGCCAGTTCCTCAGCCTCAGCTTCAGACGGTACCACGGCGCGGGACACTGGTCCAGTCTAGTCTCCCTGCTCTCTACGGCTGGGGGCATTTCATACACGTGTGTGAAATGGGAGGGCCAGTTCCTCAGCCTCAGCTTCAGACGGTACCACGGCGCGGGACACTGGTCCAGTCTAGTCTCCCTGCTCTCTACGGCTGGGGGCATTTTCATACACGTGTGTGAAATGGGAGGGCCAGTTCCTCAGCCTCAGCTTCAGACGGTACCACGGCGCGGGACACTGGTCCAGTCTAGTCTCCCTGCTCTCTACGGCTGGGGGCATTTCATACACGTGTGTGAAATGGGAGGGCCAGTTCCTCAGCCTCAGCTTCAGACGGTACCACGGCGCGGGACACTGGTCCAGTCTAGTCTCCCTGCTCTCTACGGCTGGGGGCATTTCATACACGTGTGTGAAATGGGAGGGCCAGTTCCTCAGCCTCAGCTTCAGACGGTACCACGGCGCGGGACACTGGTCCAGTCTAGTCTCCCTGCTCTCTACGGCTGGGGGCATTTCATACACGTGTGTGAAATGGGAGGGCCAGTTCCTCAGCCTCAGCTTCAGACGGTACCACGGCGCGGGACACTGGTCCAGTCTAGTCTCCCTGCTCTCTACGGCTGGGGGCATTTCATACACGTGTGTGAAATGGGAGGGCCAGTTCCTCAGCCTCAGCTTCAGACGGTACCACGGCGCGGGACACTGGTCCAGTCTAGTCTCCCTGCTCTCTACGGCTGGGGGCATTTTCATACACGTGTGTGAAATGGGAGGGCCAGTTCCTCAGCCTCAGCTTCAGACGGTACCACGGCGCGGGACACTGGTCCAGTCTAGTCTCCCTGCTCTCTACGGCTGGGGGCATTTTCATACACGTGTGTGAAATGGGAGGGCCAGTTCCTCAGCCTCAGCTTCAGACGGTACCACGGCGCGGGACACTGGTCCAGTCTAGTCTCCCTGCTCTCTACGGCTGGGGGCATTTCATACACGTGTGTGAAATGGGAGGGCCAGTTCCTCAGCCTCAGCTTCAGACGGTACCACGGCGCGGGACACTGGTCCAGTCTAGTCTCCCTGCTCTCTACGGCTGGGGGCATTTTCATACACGTGTGTGAAATGGGAGGGCCAGTTCCTCAGCCTCAGCTTCAGACGGTACCACGGCGCGGGACACTGGTCCAGTCTAGTCTCCCTGCTCTCTATGGCTGGGGGCATTTCATACACGTGTGTGAAATGGGAGGGCCAGTTCCTCAGCCTCAGCTTCAGACGGTACCACGGCGCGGGACACTGGTCCAGTCTAGTCTCCCTGCTCTCTACGGCTGGGGGCATTTCATACACGTGTGTGAAATGGGAGGGCCAGTTCCTCAGCCTCAGCTTCAGACGGTACCACGGCGCGGGACACTGGTCCAGTCTAGTCTCCCTGCTCTCTACGGCTGGGGGCATTTCATACACGTGTGTGAAATGGGAGGGCCAGTTCCTCAGCCTCAGCTTCAGACGGTACCACGGCGCGGGACACTGGTCCAGTCTAGTCTCCCTGCTCTCTACGGCTGGGGGCATTTCATACACGTGTGTGAAATGGGAGGGCCAGTTCCTCAGCCTCAGCTTCAGACGGTACCACGGCGCGGGACACTGGTCCAGTCTAGTCTCCCTGCTCTCTACGGCTGGGGGCATTTCATACACGTGTGTGAAATGGGAGGGCCAGTTCCTCAGCCTCAGCTTCAGACGGTACCACGGCGCGGGACACTGGTCCAGTCTAGTCTCCCTGCTCTCTATGGCTGGGGGCATTTCATACACGTGTGTGAAATGGGAGGGCCAGTTCCTCAGCCTCAGCTTCAGACGGTACCACGGCGCGGGACACTGGTCCAGTCTAGTCTCCCTGCTCTCTATGGCTGGGGGCATTTCATACACGTGTGTGAAATGTTTGGGGCATTTCATTCCTTTCTTCAGAAACAAAAGGTCAAACCACATCTGTGGCTGGCATTCTATAGCAAGTTTTCAGTACTTCAAACATAAAGAAGACCTGAGAGTATTTTGGTTTTCCACAATTTAGCTTCAAGACTTACAGACTGACATCAGTTTTATTCTGAATTTTAAAGCATTTGTATTGCAATCCGAGTTGTACAAACTGCAAACCATTTGGTGTGATTACCTGTAAATGTATGCGTTAGGACCCTGGGGAGACGGCGCTACACTTTGCTGTACGGACCTCCGACCAGACCTCCCTGCACCTGGTCGATTTCCTCGTACAGAACAGGTACTGTCCTTTGACGTCCCATTCACTACTGTCTAGATATGGTGGAGTCCTGTGTCTGAACTGGGTCTCTGTGTCAGGCCCTAGCTGTGACCCTGTGACCCTGGCTAGCCGCTTAGGTAGAGGAAAGCAGGGGGAACATGAAAAAAGATTTTCAAGCATCTTATGAGCCTCTTAAAACATTGCTTGTCTTCCAAAAACACATAAAAACAGCCAACGAAGTTTCATTATCTGATATTATATCCAGAAATTGCCACAGACCTGAAGTGATATTAAATATAAAGGACAACATACTCAACCTGCCGATTTGCCGTAGCTTTAAGACCCTGCTTTAAGACCCTGAAAATCACATCGCAACTTCTGCTTATAACCTTTCACCTCATCTTTCTGTCTTGTGATGTGGATCTTATGCACCTTGTCTCTCTAAAGAAGCCATAGGGTTTTGTCTCCTATAAACACCTGCTGGACCTCTGGTGTCTCTGATAAACACTTGCTGGACCTCTGGTGTCTCTGATAAACACCTGCTGGGCCTCGGGTGTCTCTGATAAACACCTGCTGGACCTCTGGTGTCTCTGATAAACACCTGCTGGGCCTCGGGTGTGTCTGATAAACACTTGCTAGACCTCTGGTGTCTCTGATAAACACCTGCTGGACCTCTGGAACTGTCCCTGCATGTTAAATAGTTTAGAGTAACTTCTTCAAAAACAATCTCAATTCAAGAGAATATTACCCATTTCAAAATGATAATTTTTCCCAAATTTATGAAAAACGTTTCCCATATTTGGTCTCAATTTAATTGATATTTAATAGACATTCCCATTTGTTAAAACTGACAAACCATTCTGTGATACTCTGTTTTGTAACATCCTGGGATCCATTGAAAGGAGTCAGAACGGGGGTGGTGTGTTGCCTTATTTTGGCGTTAGGATGAACTCTGGAAGCTGCATCCTGAAACTGAACTGAACTTGTCTGAGTTTTTAGGAAGACTGTAAGGAGACCATTAGTAAAATAGAGGTCTTGTTTTGGCAAAAATCAGTAATCGTGTTAATATTTTTAGACAGTGCTGCTTTGACACGACACTAAAACAGCACAAACGACACCTTCAGTGCACCTAGTTTGCAAAAAGTTAATTTGTTTTGCGGGTCGTAGAGTCAAAATTGGAAGCAAGTCTACATCTCTCATTTTTAATTCAAAATAAAATGATCTATTTTATCTTTATTCAGCTGCAGCATCCCCAACCCCAACACTAACCCCAACTGTAACCTCAACCCTAACCCTAACACTAACCCCAACTGTAACCTCACCACCAACCCTAACCCCAACTGTAAACCCAACCCTAACAATAACCCCAACTGTAACCCCAACCACAACCCTAACCCCAACACTAACTCCAACCCTAACCCTAACCGTAACCTTAGCACTAACCCCAACCCCAACCCCCACCCTAACACTAACCCCAACCACAACCCTAAATTGAACCTTGACCCTAGTCTGAACCTTTGCTCTCAGTATCTGGTGTGACCCCCTTGTACTGATAAGTCCTGCACATCAGTGTGGAGGAACTCCTCTATACAAACAGCCTCAGCTCAGCAATGTTGGAGGGTTCCTCCCGTGATCTGCTTTTTTCAGGTCCTTCCACAACATTTCTATGGGATTAAGGTCAGGACTTTGACTTGGCCATTCCATAATGTCCTGAAATTCAGCTTGTGGACAGATATCCTGACATTTATCTTAAGAATTTGCTGGTATAATTCAAATTTCATTGTTCCATCAATGACGACAATGACGACAAGCCGAGATGCAGCAAAACAGGCCCAAACCGTGACACTACCACCACCATGTTTCACAGAAGGGATGAGGATTTTTATACTGGAATGAATTGTTTCTCCAAACATAACGCTTCTCATTTAAACCATAAAGATTTATTTAGGTCTTTATTTTGTGTTCATAAAACATTGTTCCAATAATCTTATGCGATCTTTAGCAAACTGCAGGTGGGCAGCGATGTTCTTTCTGGATATCAGCGGATTTCTCCTTACAACCTGCCATGAACACCACTGTTGTTCAGTGTTCTCCAATGATGGACTCATGGACTTTAACCTTTAACACCTGACTCCAATTTCATCTTCAAATTATTTGCTAATCCTAAAAGTTCACATACTTTTGCCACTCACATATGTGCAATACTGGATCATTTTCCTCAATATATAAATGACAGAGTTGAATATTATTGACTAATTTGTTTGGTTTGGTTCTCTTTCTCTACCTTCTCTACCCTAGGACTTGTGTGACAATCTTCTGAAGTTTAAGGTCAAATGTATGCTGAAATATAGACACTTGTAAAGGGTTCACACACATTCGAGCACCACTGTACATTAAATTTTATTTGTGTGTGTATATGTGTGTGTGTGTGTACCACAGTGGCTCTCTGGACAGGCAGACAGAGAGTGGGAACACAGCACTTCATTATTGTTGCACATACGAGAAGCCAGAGTGTCTCAAACTGCTGCTCAGGGGCAAACCAGCCATGGATTTAGGTGTGTTGAACACAACATGGATGTTTTATAGATTATGGATTTAGGTGTATTGAGCACAACACTGGGATGTTTTATAGATTATGGATTTAGGTGTGTTGAACACAACACGGATGTTTTATAGATTATGGATTTAGGTGTGTTGAGCACAACACTGGGATGTTTTATAGATTATGGATTTAGGTGTGTTGAACACAACACGGATGTTTTATAGATTATGGATTTAGGTGTGTTGAACACAACACTGGGATGTTTTATAGATCATGGATTTAGGTGTGTTGAACACAACACGGATGTTTTATAGATTATGGATTTAGGTGTGTTGAACACAACACTGGGATGTTTTATAGATTATGGATTTAGGTGTATTGAACACAACACGGATGTTTTATAGATTATGGATTTAGGTGTGTTGAACACAACACTGGGATGTTTTATAGATCATGGATTTAGGTGTGTTGAACACAATACAGATGTTTTATAGATCATGGATTTAGGTGTGTTGAACACAACACTGGGATGTTTTATAGATCATGGATTTAGGTGTGTTGAACACAATACAGATGTTTTATAGATCATGGATTTAGGTGTGTTGAACACAACACGGATGTTTTATAGATTATGGATTTAGGTGTGTTGAACACAATACAGATGTTTTATAGATCATGGATTTAGGTGTGTTGAACACAACACGGATGTTTTATAGTTTATGGATTTAGGTGTGTTGAACACAACACAGATGTTTTATAGATCATTGTGATTGATTGGCAAGCTTCAGAGAAAAGAACCAACACTCCACCCAAGACAGCTGGAGATTAAGTCACTGTTTGTCATTTCAGTCAATCAAAATGGGGAAACAGCACTGGACATCGCTAGGAGGTTGAAAAACACACAGTGTGAGGAAGCTGTAAGTGTCTGCGTCCACTACAGCTATGGCATCATTTCGCTGACTCTTAGATGACATGAATTTGGCTAAAATTGAGCTTGTAGCTACAGCAAGCTTTAATTACAACATCACCATCCTCATGTTGTGACATCAGCACCCTCAAACTGTGATACAATAGAGATAAAACCTGTGGTTTTGAGCCATATCTTCTTGCCTCTGTGTGTGTGTGTGTGTGTGTGTGTGTGTGTGTGTGTGTGTGTGTGTGTGTGTGTGTGTGTGTGTGTGTGTGTGTGTGTGTGTGTCTGTGTGCGCAAAGCTGGTGGAGGCAGCAGCTGGGAAGTTCAACCCTCACGTCCATGTGGAGTATGATTGGAACCTGCGGCTGGAGGAGATTGATGAGAGTGATGATGACCTGGATGATAAGGTTAGACTGGGTTAGACTGCTGGGTTAGACTGGGTTAGACTGCTGGGTTAGACTGGGTTAGACTGCTGGGTTAGACTGGGTTAGACTGGGTTAGACTGCTGGGTTAGACTGCTGGGTTAGACGGCTGGGTTAGACTGGGTTAGACTGCTGGGTTAGATTGGGTTAGACTGCTGGGTTAGACTGCTGGGTTAGACTGGGTTAGACTGCTGGGTTAGACTGGGTTAGACTGGGTTAGATCACTGGGTCAGATGGGCCAGCATGCAATTGGATTCTTCACATCTGAAGACACCAGCATGACCTGGCCACTCTGTGATTGACACTTATTCTAGCCATTGGAGATTTAAGATTTAAATGACTGACACCAGTACAATGATCAGGAGAGAAAAGGCCAAGGTGAATAATATCAGTGGTCCGATTCAGACGGATTCCGTTTTGTCGTGTGTCTCCAGCAGCCGAGTCCGGTGAAGAAGGAGCGTTCTCCGCGCCCACAGAGCTTCTGTCATGCCTCCAGCATGTCACCCCAGGAGAAGCTCTCTCTGCCTGGCTACCTGGGCCATCGTGACAAGCAGCGCCTCTCTTACGGCGCCTTTGCCAACCCGGTCTACAGCACGTCCACTGAGGTGCCCATCTCACCCAGCCCCGACGGCCCCGCTGCGCCCACCAAGAGCGCCACCAAAGGTACCCGCCGCTCTAGTGGCAGAATAGTGCCTCTGCTTAGTGCAGAGTGCATGAGTGGTGAATATAATTCAAATACAGGTAATAGAATTTAAATACGGGGAATAGAATTCAGATACAGGGAATAGAGTCCAAATACAGGGGAATAGAATTAAAATATGAGGGAATAGAATTCAAATACAGGCAATAGAAATATTGGGGAATTGAGTTCAAATATGTGTGGCTGTAGCTCTTCGTAGGACATCTTTTTCTGCAGTCTCTGGCTTTTCTAACCCAGAAGAGGAAATGACATGGTTGCACCATATCCCACTAGTAGTAGCCACTCATGCCTCTGAGAGAAACCCAACATACGTGGGTGTGACGTGCACTGCTCTGTTAGATTGAAATTAGACTGTGAGATCAGTATTAGACTGTGAGATCAGTATTATTAGATCAGTATTAGACTGTTAGATCAGTATTATTAGATCAGTATTAGATTGTTAGATCAGTATTATTAGATCAGTATTAGACTGTTAGTTGTTAGGTCAGTATTAGATTGTTAGATCAGTATTATTAGATCAGTATTAGATTGTTAGGTCAGTATTATTAGATCAGTATTAGATTGTTAGATCAGTATTATTAGATCAGTATTAGACTGTGAGATCAGTATTAGATTGTTAGATCAGTATTATTAGATCAGTATTAGATTATTAGATCAGTATTATTAGATCAGTATTAGACTGTTAGATTGTTAGATCAGTATTATTAGATCAGTATTAGACTGTTAGATTGTTAGATCAGTATTATTAGATCAGTATTAGATTGTTAGATCAGTATTAGACTGTGAGATCAGTATTAGATTGTTAGATCAGTATTGTTAGATCAGTATTAGACTGTTAGATTGTTAGATCAGTATTATTAGATCAGTATTAGACTGTTAGATTGTTAGATCAGTATTATTAGATCAATACTGGACTGTTAGATTGTTAGATCAGTATTATTAGATCAATACTGGACTGTTAGATTGTTAGATCAGTATTATTAGATCAATATTGGATTGTAAGATCAGTATTAAACTGTTAGATCGTTATTCTGCTTGTTTGCTTATTGGAGGTGAGCCCCCACTCTCTTCTCCAACCCTGCACTCCCACGCCATACCTGCACAACCCTGCACACCCCTACACACACCTGCACAACCCTGCACACCCCTACACACACCTGCACACCCCTGCACACACCTGCCCCAATTATGGAGATTAGTGACATCAGAGTGGTCCAAGTCTGCTGGTTGAGGGGTATTCCTGGGCTGTACTGTGACGCTCATATCAGTGTCACAGCCTTCTTATGTAAGAAACCTGATGGGTTTTTTGCAGAATTTTGTATACAGAGAAAATTATTATCCAGCAGACAGGAGGGGCTTGTATTCTCAGACATGCACACAGGAGGAGGGGCTTGTATTCTCAGACACGCACACAGGAGGAGGGGCTTGTATTCTCAGACACGCACACAGGAGGAGGGGCTTGTATTCTCAGACACGCACACAGGAGGAGGGGCTTGTATTCTCAGACACGCACACAGGAGGAGGGGCTTGTATTCTCAGACACGCACACAGGAGGAGGGGCTTGTATTCTCAGACACGCACACAGGAGGAGGGGCTTGTATTCTCAGACACGCACACAGGAGGAGGGGCTTGTAGTATTTGAGACACACACACACACACACACAGGCCCCTCCCCCACCGGTTCACACTGTCAAGGGCTCATATGTAAGAGCAGGAGGCGCTGTGGTGAGCACTATTTAACTAAATACAGCTGGAAATGAAACTGTACCACATTATTCTACTACTTTAATTAGTACAGTGACAAAAAAAGATAGTTGTTGTACTATTACTATGGCAACAACAAAACAACAAGAACAAAAACCCACAGATGTTTAACCCACATGAAGTTTAGTGAAGAAAGATGTCACTGTAAATCCCTCTAATAATTTGCATAAGTCTTTTTTGAAGGTATTTTAGCTCCAATGGGATGAGACCTTCGCAGTTAAAAATATTTATTCATAAGGAAACCTCTGTCAAATAAATTAGGCTTTTCCATTCAACACTGTGAGTCGTCTCTTAGTAAGACGCAGACGGCAGTATCGTAGCAGTAAAGATGTCCCATCTTCTCTGCTCTAGATCATCTGTCCTGCTAACACAGCACACTGCTAACACAGAGCTGGCAACAGGATTAACAATTTCTGTCACTTCTCTCCCTCTCTCTCTCTCTCTCTCTCTCTCACTCTCTCTCTCACTCTTTGCCTCTTGCCCTGTCTCTTCCTCTCTTTCTTTTTTAGTTCCCTCTTCCGGACCACCCACCTCCCTCCCACTGGCCTCCCAGACATGCATGAGTGGCAGCTCCACCCTTTCCAAGAAGAGAGCTCCTCCACCACCCCCGGGTGGCCACAAGCGCACACTCTCTGACCCCCCCAGTCCTGTGCTCCAGGGGCCCTCATGCAAAGGTCTTTTAACCTTCATTTGTGCCATTCACAATTCTTACAAACCAAATGTCACGCAAACTGCAGCACAGAAGGAGAGCAAAATCGCGGGACAGTTTAGAGCAATACAGGAGATGTAACTGAGCTTTGAAGCCATGTTGACATCCTTCTGTACGTGTGTGCGCGCCCTCTCAAGATGTTGGCATCCCTCTGTACGTGTGTGCGCCCTCTCAGGATGTTGACATCCCTCTGTACGTGTGTGTGCGCCCTCTCAAGATGTTGGCATCCCTCTGTACGTGTGTGCGCCCTCTCAGGATGTTGGCATCCCTCTGTACGTGTGTGCGCCCTCTCAAGATGTTGGCATCCCTCTGTACGTGTGTGCGCCCTCTCAAGATGTTGGCATCCCTCTGTACGTGTGTGCGCCCTCTCAGGATGTTGGCATCCCTCTGTACGTGTGTGCGCCCTCTCAGGATGTTGGCATCCCTCTGTACGTGTGTGCGCCCTCTCAAGATGTTGACATCCCTCTGTACGTGTGTGCGCCCTCTCAAGATGTTGACATCCTTCTGTACGTGTGTGCGCCCTCTCAGGATGTTGGCATCCCTCTGTACGTGTGTGTGCGCCCTCTCAAGATGTTGGCATCCCTCTGTACGTGTGTGCGCCCTCTCAAGATGTTGACATCCTTCTGTACGTGTGTGCACCCTCTCAGGATGTTGGCATCCCTCTGTACGTGTGTGCGCCCTCTCAGGATGTTGGCATCCCTCTGTACGTGTGTGCGCCCTCTCAGGATGTTGGCATCCCTCTGTACGTGTGTGCGCCCTCTCAGGATGTCGGCATCCCTCTGTACGTGTGTGCGCCCTCTCAGGATGTCGGCATCCCTCTGTACGTGTGTGCGCCCTCTCAGGATGTCGGCATCCCTCTGTACGTGTGTGCGCCCTCTCAGGATGTCGGCATCCCTCTGTACGTGTGTGTGCGCCCTCTCAGGATGTCGGCATCCCTCTGTACGTGTGTGTGCGCCCTCTCAGGATGTCGGCATCCCTCTGTACGTGTGTGCGCCCTCTCAAGATGTTGGCATCCCTCTGTACGTGTGTGCGCCCTCTCAGGATGTCGGCATCCCTCTGTACGTGTGTGCGCCCTCTCAGGATGTCGGCATCCCTCTGTACGTGTGTGCGCCCTCTCAGGATGTCGGCATCCCTCTGTACGTGTGTGCGCCCTCTCAGGATGTCGGCATCCCTCTGTACGTGTGTGCGCCCTCTCAGGATGTCGGCATCCCTCTGTACGTGTGTGCGCTCTCAGAGCATCCCAACAGGAAATGTACCATCGCTACACGATTCTCCCTACAATCTCCCTGCAGTCTTCCACTGTCTGTCAACACTCCACTACCCAACACTCCACTGACAACAGCAGAAATAATTTGTGTGCTTTTATTTTCTCTTGTCTGAGCTCCTAAACAACTGAAACGTAAATACACCTTTTCTATTTATCTACAGGAAGTGATTCGACACCCCCACCTGCAAACAGAACTTCTCCTGGTAACAAATTTGAAGGAATACAGCAGCAAAGGTGGAGTAACCAAACAACTTAATCTACACATGAAATGAACGTCAAAATTACACAACCATTTTACAAAAACATCTTGTTCATCGCTGCAATATTATCCCCTTCTTGCAGCACTACATCTACTAATACTAAATCAACACTTGGTCCAAGAGTCTTACCCAAACTACCTCAGAAAGGTGAGTTTCCCCTGCTACAGTACTTAGTGCTGGCTGTTTTTACTTGATGGAGTCACGTACTGTTGTACTGTCCACTGTTATTAAATATATGTCCTCTGTCTTACAGTGGCGTTACGAAAGACTCTGGTCAGTGTCGCTTCAGTGGACAAGCCCAGCCAGGGCCCTGAGGTTCTGCAGAAGCCTGCACAGGCTGTAGACACACCCACTAGAGTGTCAGACACACCTACTAGAGCTGCAGATACAATCACTAGGCCCACGGAGCCTCCACCCAAAATCCCTCAGCTGGCAGAGAGAACCCAACCAAGCGAGATTCCGCCCAAGCCACACGTCTTGGATCTGCCCCCTAAGCCGCAGTTATCGGACCTACCCCCAAAACCACAGCTGTCCGAGTTACCACCCAAACCCCAGCTGTCTGATCTGCCCCCTAAACCTCAGCTCAAGGATTTGCCCCCTAAGCCGCAGCTAACGGAGCTGGCCGTAAAGATTCCTGTGTCCTCCGATCCCGCTCACAAACAGCCCGCACTCGAAGACGCAGCTCCCAGACTGCAGATGTCCGAGGCCCAAACGTCCAGCCAGCAGGGGGAGCTCTCTCCTAGGCAGGCCAGCGAGGACACTAACGGCGCACTGGCAGGTGTTGTGGAGATGCCAGTTCCTCTGCCACGGAAGATAAACACGGTGAGACACTCGTGCACAGTGGAGGCGGGCTTCTTGTACCATGACATTGCAGGGGGTCATATTAACATATTTTAGTGATCAACTTCGCCGCTGTGATAGCACACTACAAATCTAGAGCACTTGATACTGGCAAATCAAGCTTGATACTGGCAAATAACTGGAACATGTCTTGTTCGTCAGGGAAAGAGCAAAATAAAGAGGGTGAAGACCATCTATGATTGCCAAGCAGATAACGATGATGAGCTGACCTTCACCGAGGGAGAGGTCATCGTCGTTACTGGGGAAGAGGACCAGGAGTGGTGGGTAAGTAAGACTTGCCTGACTCACCCAACCTTGGCATGAAATATTCACATTAATATTCACATTAATACACCGAAAGCTTCTTTCTGCACTTTGTCTTGTCCAGATCGGGCACATAGAGGGTCAGCCAGAGAGGAAAGGAGTCTTCCCCATGTCCTTTGTCCACATTCTGTCTGACTAACATCGTGACTGACAGGTGTGCGCCCACGCCCCTAGCACAAACGCCGCCCCTTTGCCTCCCACTGGACTGGACTCCGCCTCTGTACATAGCTGCTGTATTCCAAGCAAATTTCAAGATTCCAAATGGACACACACACACAAGGAAAAGAGTCGTTATGGAATCCCCAGTGCGGGGCTGGTGAATGGTGAACTGCGTCCAGCACGTGATGTTCATAAACTGCATTATTCTGCCTACCAGTATTACAGTAGCGGTGCCAACTCAGCAGTAGCGTTCCTCGTGTTCTAGCACTTAACATTTCTCAGTGTATGCTGTATCTTTTGTGGACGTGTGCACACACGGAATTATATGTATGTCCATATTACGTGTGTCTATGTACATACATATGCACAAACGTCTGCGTATATTTATGTACTTATGTATGATGTAAGTGTGCTAATGTATGTTAACCTTGCTTGCGAGACCCATTCCTAAATGATTTGGCTTAGTATCTTCAAAGTCATCTGTCCATCTTAAGACCAATGAATGAAACGAGAGAATGACATGAATGTTTCACTAAAGATGACAGCAGTGTTGGAATTCCCAGTTATTCGGTACAGTGGCACGATAACCAGGGGTAAAACTTTACCAGGATTGGGCGTCTGAGCGTCTCATCACCTATGATTAATGAGGATTACCCAGATGTGTTAGATTGCTTGCTGCAGAGGACAACGGAAACCAGACGTAATGTTTGTCTTCTGGGTTTCAGTGTCATGGTAAAGACGCCTACTCCACACTACATTGTATTGGCTGTCCATGAGTCTCCTCAACTATGTAAAGCCACATCAGATGTCACAAATCTCGGGAAAAGGGCCCTTATCCCCAGGGGTCGTGGAGTAATTGCAGACATGTATCTCACCAAGTATACCTCCTCTCCTGCTGTGATCCATCTAAAGACATACAGAAAATCCACTGTTCCTGACCTTACCATCACACTCGGAAAGGACTGCAGCTAAGATTGTTGCGTTATGGACCTCCACACATCGACCAGCACTGGTAATACAGGTTCAGTGCTAGTTCATGTACACCTTTTTTTGGGGTCTATTTACAATACCTGTGGAATTTTTTGTTTTGTGTTTGCTTGTTTTTATTTGAATTTATGGGAACAAAGCAATGAGTGACTGGATGTAACCTCTCAGAGTGAACGTGACGCTGCCTTTGACTTCACTCAACCAGGGTTCCCTCTTGGGTTTTAATGTATTATATTAACAAAAGATGACATATTAATGAACGCGTCCTATACGAATTTGTTGATAGTGTTTGTCATTTATAGGGATACCGTATGAAGAGGGTTATATCCCTTTGAGTGGATAGAGAATAAACGAGTTTTCAGCGGTTTTAGGATATGTTACAAGTACCTTAGCTCTAACTTGGGTAAACCACATCAGTATCGCGAAAGACTCAGCAACCGTTTTATCGCCATTAATGTATTGTGTAGTTTGAAGCCCCCACACACAGTCTTTTGTTGCACCAAAAAGTGTGAAATTCTTGTTTAGATAGGAAACACTTGACCTAGAGATGCACTCTTGGGTATTCAGTAACTGGTGGTAATTAAGAGTCTCTGTGTTGCCGTGTCGTAGGCTACAAACCACGGCTGGTGTTTGAACCACTCGAGCGGCTTTTCTGGAAAATAACTGGATCTGATCCTAACGTAACATGTCGGATGTATTTTGCCACTATTTCCCTTGGTTTTCGTCTGTGTTTTGATGCACTGTAAGTCAGAAGAAAAACTTCACTATCAAGTTAAATCTATGAATAAATACTTTACGTTGAAACGACACGGTGCCTTTTCCTTGTAGTCGCTAGTCCACGGAAACGTTTCCCTCGTGCGCGGTTCAGCGCTGCGCTGTCGGAAGGCGCGTGGCGCGGCGTGTGCTAACGCTTTCACTTCCGTTTGTGTAAATCAATTCCTTTTATAGCTCGGACTGCCTGCGTCGCAGCTCTGCGCGAACCTGTGCAGCGGACGGCGGATAAAGCACTGCCTTTATCATCGGCCAACCCGGAAAATGTAGACACCAAAGTCCTCAGGATGATCCGCTGAGTGGCACTTCCCCACGTTCGCTGTGAAGCCGTTTATTCGAGTTGGAAGGTAAGACTTACCTTATGCACCTTTAGGATCGCGTTAGTGATTTGCAGCACGTTTGTGTCGTTGCACGGCAGCCGGGTTCGGCGCTTTAGGAGCGAGCGCTGATCTCGGGACAGGTGAGCTGCACGTTCACCGGGGACGTCTGTGTTCACCTCTCAGCGTCTCGCAGCTGCGACTCCTTACACTGGCTTTATCTTCAACTCATGTTAAGGCAAATATTTCGAATGGATGTAAGCAGGAACAAATTGTTTAATTTTCACAACACTGTGAACAGTATATATATTCACGAGCAGTAAAGATGTGACTCAGGCTTGTCTCAAGGCAGGGTAAAAAAAAAAACAATTTAACAAAACGACTACATTAAGAAAGCAATATGTTTACAACAACTAATCCAATAATACAAAATGGTTTCAAACTTCCTCTGTGTCAATGCACATCAAGCCACTTCCTGATTTTGTGTTGGCAAAATACGCATTTCGATGTAGAGCGAATTCCTTTCCCTTGCAGGCTGAGGCATCATAACTGTACTACAGCGGCCCCTGACCCCAGGCCAAACCTGTTGACCCCGGTACAGGTGGCCCAGCAATAACCTGGACTTTGCGTTTGAGTAATTGTGTCCGTCAAAACCCAGACGGCTGGTGCTACATCCTCTCTGCCCTTAGTCCGCACACTGTGCCCTTAGAGCTTCACAGATGGTGGTTTGTTTGAAGGTAGATTTGCGCCTGAAGCGTATTTCATATTGTGAGCGTGTACGCTCCGTTATTGTTCAGTTTCCATGAGATGTGAAAGGCGGTTGCTGAAAATGACAAGACATTGACTGATATGTGATTAATGAGTGCTGTGCAGAATTGACTGATATGTGATTAATGAGTGCTGTGCAGAATTGACTGATATGTGATTAATGAGTGCTGTGCAGAATTTAACAGTCAAATATACTGGATGTGTCTGTATGTGTATGTTCAAGTTCCTTCCTGTCTGAACTATGAATGTGAAGTCGCGAGACAGTAAATAATAACCAGATGTGTTTCTACCACCTCTAAGGTGGTTAAGGGCCACTAACACCAAAATTATTTTATTATTCAGAAAGTGAAAGATGGTTGTTTGTTGTGAGGTGCACTGATATTCATAATGGGTTGAAACCTGTTCTCCTGAACAAAGTGAAAGCAACTTATTTTAGCTGCCTTGCATGCAGCTACCATTAGGGTTAGTATTAGTGTTAGGGATAGGGTTAGTGTTAGTGTTAGGGTTAATGTTAGAGTTAGGTATAGGGTTAGTGTTAGGGTTAGTATTAGTGTTAGGGATAGGGTTAGTGTTAGTGTTCGGGTAGGGGAACTATTAGTATTAGGGATATGGTTAGGGTTAGGGTTAGTGTTAGGGTTAGTATTAGGGATAGGGTTAGTGTTAGTGTTAGGGTTAATGTTAGAGTTAGGCATAGGGTTAGTGTTAGGGTTAGTATTAGGGATAGGGTTAGTGTTAGTGTTAGGGTTAATGTTAGAGTTGGGCATAGGGTTAGTGTTAGGGTTAGTGTTAGGGTTAGTATTAGGGATAGGGTTAGTGTTAGTATTGGATAGGGTTAGTGTTAGTGTTAGTGTTAGGGTTAATGTTAGAGTTAGGTATAGGGTTAGTGTTAGGGTTAGTATTAGGGATAGGGTTAGTGTTAGTGTTAGGGTAATGTTAGAGTTAGGTATAGGGTTAGTGTTAGGGCGTCTTCTCTGTTGCGGAGGTGCCATTAAACGTGCCCTCAAGGCATGTGCGACTGCTTACAGAAGTGGGAACAGTGTTCCAGCTTGTTTTTATGGTTTAATGCCAGTTTTCTTAAGTTATTTGTGAAGTTTCTGAAGAAAGCTTTTATTTATTATTGTGGTGGGGAGATGAAAGGAAGTCAAAATGTGTATTTACTTCTGTTTCTAGGTTCACAATGCTACCGCTAAAATGCTAGCAGTCAAATTTCAAATGTTAGCACTCAAACAGTTGACACTTTTAGTTTGGCTCAGAAGTATTTGTTGAGAGGAGGAAGCCATTGTTTCAGAAGCTTGTATGTTTAGACTCTGTGGTTTCACAACCCGGGGTTCTTTTATAACGCGACACTGCTGTAGGCCCACATGCCGAATTAACATTAGTGAAACTGAAGAAAGAATTCAGGAACCTTCTAATGCAGTAACATAACCCTGGATATCATTTGTGTTTAAAAAAAGATAAGCACTTTTTTTTCCCCAGCGGGTGAATATGGATTAGTCTTGTTTCATGCCCACATGTATGTTACATTTGAAAATTACAATAAAAGTATGAACATTTCCACTCAGTCATTTGTTACATGCTGAACATCAGCATTGTTTCATGTTGCTGTATAAAGTGCTGCATTGTGGTCTGAGAGCTGTGTAGGGCAGCAGTGCTTGTGCAGTCATGCTGGCAGAGACGTGTCCTCACAGGCTCGGGCGGATCTCCGCCTGCTGGTGGCATTTTAGCTTGTTGTGCTGCTGTGGGCCAGTGAATGAAGCCAACAATATATGACAGAGAAACCACAGAATATGGAGGACAACAGTGTCTGGCCACTGATGTAGTAAGACTGTAGTACTGACTGTAGTTAGACTGTAGTACTGACTGAAGTAACATAGTAAGACTGTAGTACTGACTGTAGTAAGACTGTAGTACTGACTATAGTAAGATTGTAGTACTGACTGAAGTAACATAGTAAGACTATAGTACCGACTGTAGTACTGACTATAGTAAGATTGTAGTACTGACTGAAGTAACATAGTAAGACTTTAGTACTGTCTGTAGTAAGACTGTAGTCCGGACTGTAGTAAGATTGTAGTACTGACTGAAGTAACATAGTAAGACTGTAGTACTGTCTGTAGTAAGACTGTAGTCCTGACTGTAGTAAGATTGCAGTACTGACTGAAGTAACATAGTAAGACTGTAGTACTGACTGTAGTAAGACTGTAGTCCTGACTGTAGTAAGATTGTAGTACTGACTGAAGTAACATAGTAAGACTTTAGTACTGTCTGTAGTAAGACTGTAGTCCTGACTGTAGTAAGATTGTAGTACTGACTGAAGTAACATAGTAAGACTGTAGTACTGTCTGTAGTAAGACTGTACTCCTGACTATAGTAAGATTGTAGTACTGACTGAAGTAACACAGTAAGACTGTAGTACTGACTATAGTAAGATTGTAGTACTGACTGAAGTAACATAGTAAGACTTTAGTACTGTCTGTAGTAAGACTGTAGTCCTGACTGTAGTAAGATTGTAGTACTGACTGAAGTAACATAGTAAGACTGTAGTACTGTCTGTAGTAAGACTGTAGTCCTGACTGTAGTAACATTATAGTAAGACTGTATCACTGACTATAGTAAGACTGTACTAAGACTGTAGTACCCACTGCATTAAGATCAATGCAGCAAGCATGTTGCACTAGCCAAAATGGTTAAGGCCCCAAACACAGTAAAAAACATTTGCAGTGACCTTTAATGTGTGAGTCAAGAAGTGGCAATGCTTTTTGTCTAAACTGGATGCTGAGTAACCAGACTGCAAGAGACATTAAGAAAAGACAATGGCATATGCTTTGGACAGAGAAATATTTTTTTTTTATATTGATCCACTCAAGGAAGAAAGGCATGCTGAAAGGTAGAAACCCTTAGATCAATACACAGAGCCTTGTTAAGCAGTCTTTACAACAATACATAGAGCCACGTTAAGCAGTATTTACATCAATACACAGACTCCTTAAGCAGTATTTACATCAATACACAGAGCCTCCTTAAGCAGTATTTAAATCAATACACAGAGCCTCGTTAAGCGGTATTTACAGCATATGCAGCATAGTTTATTAGTGGAATCACCATTTGATGTGGAATCACCAATTGATATAATAAAAATACAAGATATATAAAATATACAGAGAAACTGCAAATACTAGTGAGCACTTATAGCTATATGGAGTAATTTTAATGTGGAAAAAATATGGTTCATACAATAATTCAGATTAGAAATCACATTGTTATTAAGCTTTTGTTTCACTTATATAACATAGCTGTAAATTGACCCCAGATAAATCTTTAAGAAGGACATTTTTAATAAGAAATGTTACTTTTCTTTTAAATATAGCCTGTGAAAATTCATTATTGACCACTTTAGGTGTGCACAGGATGCAAATATTTGGTCTGTTTTCATAAACACTGGTACACATTTGGTAAATATGAAATATTTGGTAAATTAGATATTTTTTAGATAAAATAATTTCAAATGGAGTATGTACTCCAATATCACAGTGAAATAAAATTAAAGATGATAAAGGTTAAATAATCGCACTGATTTTTAAAAATTAAAAATTAAACCTTAAAGACGTTAACACCACCTCTCACCTAGACTTTAACACCAACGTTCACCTAGATGTCAACACCACCACCCACCACTCACCTAGACGTCAACACCACCGCTCACCTAGACGTCAACACCACCACCCACCGCCCACCTAGACGTCAACACCACCGCTCACCCAGATGTCAACACCACCGCTCACCTAGATGTCAACACCACCACCCACTGCTCACCACCCACCTAGACGTTAACACCACCGCCCACCTAGACGTCAACACCACCTCTCACCTAGATGTCAACACCACCACCCTCCGCTCACCTAGACTTTAACACCACCTCTCACCTAGATGTCAACACCACCACCCTCCGCTCACCTAGACTTTAACACCACCTCTCACCTAGATGTCAACACCACCACCCTCCGCTCACCTAGACGTTAACACCACCTCTCACCTAGATGTCAACACCATCACCCTCCGCTCACCTAGACTTTAACACCACCTTTCACCTAGATGTCAACACCACCACCCTCCGCTCACCTAGACGTTAACACCACCGCTCACCTAGATGTCAACACCATCACCCTCCGCTCACCTAGACGTTAACACCACCTCTCACCTAGATGTCAACACCATCACCCTCCGCTCACCTAGACGTTAACACCACCTCTCACCTAGATGTCAACACCACCACCCTCCGCTCACCTAGACTTTAACACCACCGCTCACCTAGATGTCAACACCACCACCCTCCGCTCACCTAGACGTTAACACCACCTCTCACCTAGATGTCAACACCACCACCCTCCGCTCACCTAGACTTTAACACCACCGCTCACCTAGATGTCAACACCACCACCCTCCGCTCACCTAGACGTTAACACCACCTCTCACCTAGATGTCAACACCACCACCCTCCGCTCACCTAGACTTTAACACCACCTCTCACCTAGATGTCAACACCACCACCCTCCGCTCACCTAGACGTTAACACCACCTCTCACCTAGATGTCAACACCACCACCCACCGCCCACCTAGACGTCAACACCACCTTTCACCTAGATGTCAACACCACCACCCTCCACTCACCTAGACTTTAACACCACCTCTCACCTAGATGTCAACACCACCACCCTCCGCTCACCTAGACGTTAACACCACCTCTCACCTAGACGTCAACACCACCTTTCACCTAGATGTCAACACCATCACCCTCCGCTCACCTAGACGTTAACACCACCTCTCACCTAGATGTCAACACCACCACCCACCGCCCACCTAGACGTCAACACCACCTTTCACCTAGATGTCAACACCACCACCCTCCGCTCACCTAGACGTTAACACCACCGCTCACCTAGATGTCAACACCATCACCCTCCGCTCACCTAGACGTTAACACCACCTCTCACCTAGATGTCAACACCATCACCCTCCGCTCACCTAGACGTTAACACCACCTCTCACCTAGATGTCAACACCACCACCCTCCGCTCACCTAGACTTTAACACCACCGCTCACCTAGATGTCAACACCACCACCCTCCGCTCACCTAGACGTTAACACCACCTCTCACCTAGATGTCAACACCACCACCCTCCGCTCACCTAGACTTTAACACCACCGCTCACCTAGATGTCAACACCACCACCCTCCGCTCACCTAGACGTTAACACCACCTCTCACCTAGATGTCAACACCACCACCCTCCGCTCACCTAGACTTTAACACCACCTCTCACCTAGATGTCAACACCACCACCCTCCGCTCACCTAGACGTTAACACCACCTCTCACCTAGATGTCAACACCACCACCCACCGCCCACCTAGACGTCAACACCACCTTTCACCTAGATGTCAACACCACCACCCTCCACTCACCTAGACTTTAACACCACCTCTCACCTAGATGTCAACACCACCACCCTCCGCTCACCTAGACGTTAACACCACCTCTCACCTAGACGTCAACACCACCTTTCACCTAGATGTCAACACCATCACCCTCCGCTCACCTAGACGTTAACACCACCTCTCACCTAGATGTCAACACCACCACCCTCCGCTCACCTAGACGTTAACACCACCGCTCACCTAGATGTCAACACCACCACGCACTGCCCACCTAGATGTCAGGACCACCACCCACCACTCACCTAGATACACCACCACTTACCTAGATGTTATCAACTCAAAAATCTTTCAGTATAAAAATATTTATCTCAAAATGACTACAGATTACTAGTGGATGTTTATTATTTTTTTTATTTTCTTTGGAATAATTAATTATTGGGGGGGTGGTAGAAAGTAAGGCTTTTGATTCGCTAATATATTAATTTAACTTACAAGACTGCCTAATTTTTTTTACATATTCATTCGTTTATTTATTTATCGTCTTCCAGAATTATTACATGCTTATCTCCACTTGCTGTTAAGACATTCATGCTGTATGGTTTGGCTGAAATTTGCCATTTTGATTATATGTGGTACATTTTTTAACCAGTTATTTAGTGTCCATGCACAGACTGTCCCTTCAGGTACGGGCACCAGGACACAACTGCACAGCCGATACCCTTCACACTGAATTGAGGCGCCACTGTAGTACCCTCTGTTGTCCACCAAGGGGCAGTAAAGTACCACCAGATCCTAGCCCATATTATGCACGTTTGTACACACTCCAGTCGTGTGTCAAACTCCAGTCGTGGCCTTGCGTAATATTTTTCTCTTATTTTCAAGGTCAAACACTTCCCTTCACGGCTAAATTCAAAACGTGGAATCAAGTCATTCAGATGGGATGTAGTAACATACAGTGTAGAAATATGCATCGAGGTCAAAGGTCCTTGTGGATAAAGATGACTGCTGACACTCTGGGGGCACATCAGTTAACACTTCAGAGTCGAGCCCTCTAGCTGCCCCTGGTGGGGGGGCCCAGGGGCTGAAGCCAGATAAAAACATTTTGAAATGAGGCTGCACATGATGAAATGAGCTAGGCTGTCG
>NC_049552.1:16314915-16327415 GCF_013358815.1 Electrophorus electricus | reverse complement strand
CACATCTTCTCCACATGAACACGAACACACTAACCTGATTTTAATACAGTGGATCCATCTGTTTCCAGACGGCTCATTCCGAGCCCGTAACATATAAAGGTTTGGGTGGAGTTGCACTGCGCTGTGTTGGTGTGCAGAACACACTCCCTTTGTGTGGGTGCCTTTAAATCGACCACATCCTGAGCCCTTCTGATGGACTCTGTCCTGTGGGAAGCGCAGACTCCTGCTTAACGATGGAGGAAGTGTTGAGAGTTCCCGACAGGGCGGGGTGATCCACCACAGCACCAGGACCACGGAGGGAGCGGTGCTGTCGGAGTCCACCAAGCTCAGAACAGCGGTTTGTCTCCCGCCACCGCGAGTGTGCGTAGTGTTGAAAAGCGCTTGGGTTATATCTGTCCCCTTCTCTGCACCAAATAGAACAGATGTTCTCTGTGAAGCCTGTGTGTGTGACCAGATGTTATGGGAGCAGGACTGGGACCAGTAGCCTGATCACTGGGAGACAGCGTTTACTCTGTGTTTACTTTGAGACATATGTTTGATTTACTGTACGCTCTCACACACGGAGCCGCCGCACACCACGAGGCATCCAGACATTTAAATGCTCAGTGGGAGTAGACTCAAACTGCCATTCTCCTCTCGGCAGGTTTCTGATTGGAAGGCATGGGGAATCTGATTAAGGTTCTCACCAGGGACATTGACAACAATTCTGGGAACTTTTTCCTGGATTTCGAAAGTAAGTGCATGCACATCCAGCAGCTAGCCGCGGCGTGGTTGCGCGAGTATTGACCGGGGCAGGTGCTCCTCTCTCTTCTGGCCTGCACAGATGCCCAGCCCACTGAGGCAGAGAAGCAGCAATGGGAGCAGGTGAACGAGGTCCTGATGGAGGCACAGGGCATTTTGCAGGACCTCCAGTCTTACAGTGGGGCAGGAGAAGCCATCCGACAGGTGAGTGCGTCACACCGCCCAGGTGTCAGGAATGCCTTGCATGCACACACAGGTCAATTCTTACCTTAAAAGGATCACAATCACATATTGGTTTCCTTCAAAGCACTGCAGTTTTAAGATCACGTTTTATAGACCTGTATCCCACCACTACCTAACTGTCAACATCCCTCCACCAGCTAAATAACAGTTAACATCGTGCCCACAGCTAATTAACGGTCAACATCGTGCCCACAGCTAGTTAACGGTCAACATCGTGCCCCCAGCTAGTTAACGGTCAACATCGTGCCCCCAGCTAGTTAACGGTCAACATCGTGCCCCCAGCTAGTTAACGGTCAACATCGTGCCCACAGCTAGTTACCGGTCAACATCACACCCCCAGCTAGTTAACGGTCAACATCGCGCCCCCAGCTAGTTAACGGTCAACATCACACCCCCAGCTAGTTAACGGTCAACATCGCTCCCCCAGCTTGCTAACGGTCAACATCATGTCCCCAGCTAGCTAACGGTCAATAGAGGAAGAAACAATGGGCCCACTGCGGAGGAGCTGGACTCCCAATTTGGGGTTTTTTACTCCCAGCTCACGTACTCCCAGAGAGGTGGCGCTCTGGGGTCACAGGCGGCTCGTGTTTTGTTCATACAGGCCATCCAGCAGCCCAACGATGAGCGTGTGCAGGAGACGGCCTGGGCTGCTGTGGTCCCTCTGGTCAACAAACTGAAGAAGTTTTATGAGTTCTCTGTAAAGCTGGGTATGACACCTCCTACACCATCACCACAATACACACACATCTGTGCTGAACACAACAGAGTGTGTATAGGAATGAAATATACATATATTTATCAAAGATTTGTCTCATGTATTGAATGTGTGGGGTGTGTGTGGGATGTGTGTGGAATGTGTGAAGTGTGAGTGGGCTGTGTGTGTGTATGTTTCCTGGTGGACTCAGTGTCCGCTGGATGTCCTAATGCCTTTCATACAGAGTTTGATTTATTGTGATGGCCAGTAATGTGAAACTCATCTCTGGTGCAGAAGCCTTCATCTGCTTTTTATGGAGGTGCTTTACTTGCACAAGCCCTGACTGCCCTGCCTAAGGCTGTCTGTTTTTGTATAGTGTAATTTCCCTTTCCTTCATTTTGCTCATATATTTATGTCAGATTTCATTACCATATTGAGATACGTTCATTGCATGAACGTGTTCTGGGGTAAGTTGGACTGACTGTGTTTTATATGTTGTAATATTCATAGAAGTATGTGTGGGTCATTGTGTTGCAGTGGAGTTAATGCTACTGTGATTAATATGACAGTAGCATGCTCTTATCACTCACAGTGTGTGGATGTGTATAATTAACTTGCACTCACTGGGGAAGCAGCTTTGAGCCAAGCAGTAACTCAGCTTAATTGGAGCGGCATGTTTAGCCGGCCTGTTAGTTCATCTAGAGAAATGTCAAACCCACACCCAGACAGACTCGAACCAAAGGAGGACACCATGGGTGGGCCTCTATTTTAGACAGTCTCTGTATGGCACACTGGCTCTTTGTACAACATTCTGAATTTGGAAAATTGCACATTGTGGAAAATCACATCTGGAAAGCTCTACGCTCCCAGCACCGAACTACACATACCAGTGGCTTCTTTTCTGAGTAGTCCAGTGGGGCTCAGTTCAGTTAGCCCAGTGTTCTGATTACAACACCATGAAGGATTATGCTGGATGACTTAAATGTTGAAGGAATTGTATTGTTATTGTAGATTTTGGATTACTGGTGTATTGTTATTGTAGAGTTAGGGTTACTGGTGTATTGTTATTGTAAAGTTAGGGTTACTGGTATATTGTTATTGTAGGGTTAGGGTTACTGGTGTATTGTTATTGTAAAGTTAGGGTTACTGGTGTATTATTGTAGAGTTAGGGTTACTGGTGTATTGTTGTGGAGTTAGGGTTACTGGTGTATTGTTATTGTAGGGTTACTGGTGTATTGTTATTGTAGGTCTGTAGGCTAGAAAGTTTGAGATTGGTAGAACAGGCTTTACATGTGGATAATTAGATCATGACCCACTTAACTAAGATATGTCCTCTAATCTCACATCATTACTGGCCAATAGCAGAGCTCTTCAAAGAGAAGGTAGCCAATAGCAGAGCTTTCCAGAGGCTCATGCTGACTGCCCCTCCCCTTGCTGGGCACTGAGACGCTGTCCTGCATTTCCCTGACAGACGCATGATTAAGTGGGGAAACACGCATGTGATGTGACCGTGTGAACTGATACAGTCCACTGTGAGATAACGAATGGTGGCTGGTTTAGTTTCTCTAAGTGAAGAGACCACGTTTGCCCGTCCTCTATGCGGAAAGAAACCTCACTGAAAACAGTAATTATGAACATGCTTTGTCAGAGATATGAGTTTGTTTTTAGTATCGAATAACAACTGACATGTCCTCAGTCTTGTCTACGTACCTTATATATTAGTTGCCATGTAGTTAAGAATACCTCCCTGTCCATTGCTCTCCCTCCCAGTTACTGACACACCACCATCCAGTTTTCTAGCAGTTTGTCAATCCAGCTGCGTGTCCAATTTTAGTATAATCTCCATGACGTCCTCCCCTCTGCACTTCCCCTGTGTGTCCTGTAGAGGGCACCCTGCACGGACTGCTGGGCTTCCTGACGAGCGCCCACTGCAGTCCCACGCAGCACCTGGAGCAGGAGCAGGCGCTGGCGCGCCAGTTCGCCGAGATCCTCCACTTCACGCTGCGCTTCGACGAGCTCAAGGTACGCGTGGACCGACACAGGCACTCACCCCCCACTGCCACACCTGCTCCTCCATCCTCCTACTCCACCCACGCCTACGCACTCCTCCACCTGGGAACCCTCCTTGCCATCTTTGTACCATCTAAACGGAGCCCGAGCCCGTACACTGAGGAGAGAGGAGAGGAGAGGAGAGGGGAGGAGAGGAGAGAGGAGAGGAGAGGAGAGAGGAGAGGAGAGGAGAGGGGAGGGGAGGAGAGGAGGAGAAGAGAGGAGAGGGGAGGAGAGGAGGAGAAGAAAGGAGAAGAGAGGAGAGGAGAGAGGAGAGGAGAGGGGAGGGGAGGAGAGGAGAGGAGAGGGGAGGGGAGGAGAGGAGATCGCTCTGCCAGCTGAGACATCTGCTCAGGAACCCAGCCAGAGAGGAGTTTTCTTTGTGTCTTTTCCTGGAGGCAGCGTGGCTGTCACGTTAGTGGGCTCCCCTCCCCCCTCTACCTCTGTGATCCCGTCTAAAGGATCACATATGCAGAAGCACATCCAGAAAACCACGCTGCACAAGAGCGGTGGGAGGCATTGTTGGCAAGCAAGGAATCTCTGCTCATCAGCACCTGGCATTCTGGAATTCTTTGTACGGTTACCAATCAGTGCACTACAGCATGGGCTCTAGGTTTTACCTGCTGAGTGCAGGCAGCAGCCTGACGTGTACTAACATAAAACATATGCAGCTCACTTTTAGAAGATGCGCGAGCACCTACATGCTTGTGGAATTACTGTGAATAATATGTATACTGTTTATTTTCCATGTTTACGTCAGATAAGATTATTGTAAATCTGTTCTGAATGTCTTCATTGAAGACACAAAGATTTTAATCCATTCTGTTAATCTGGTAATCTGGAGCAGGTGTGCACACATGCTTTCTGTTCTCTCGGTAATTACATCAGAACTAATTGCATTACCATAAACAATGAAACTCCTGTTTGCTTTCCACTGAAATGAGTGATGGATGAAACTCTGATACTAGTATGATGTTGTAATTTCTCACTTCAGTTCATAAATTCATGAACTCCAGAGATTTTTTAAGTGAACAACCACTTTACTCTAAAACATGTGTGCAGATAAAATATGTGTACTAATACCTAACACTAACCCTAACACCTAACACTAACCCTAACACCTCACCTTTGTCTCATCTCTTCAGATGACCAACCCGGCCATCCAGAACGACTTCAGCTATTATCGCAGGACCCTGAGTCGCATGAGAATCAACAACATGGCGGTAAGTGTGACCCTAGCTCTCTGGTTATTCGGGTAGGGTTTAACCCTGACCCTAATTCTCTGGTTATTCGGGTAGGGGTTAACCCTGACCCTAGCTCTCTGGTTATTCGGGTAGGGGTTAACCCTGACCCTAGCTCTCTGGTTATTCGGGTAGGGGTTAACCCTGACCCTAATTCTCTGGTTATTCGGGTAGGGGTTAACCCTGACCCTAGCTCTCTGGTTATTCGGGTAGGGGTTAACCCTGACCCTAGCTCTCTGGTTATTCGGGTAGGGGTTAACCCTGACCCTAATTCTCTGGTTATTCGGGTAGGGGTTAACCCTGACCCTAGCTCTCTGGTTATTCGGGTAGGGGTTAACCCTGACCCTAATTCTCTGGTTATTCGGGTAGGGGTTAACCCTGACCCTAATTCTCTGGTTATTCGGGTAGGGGTTAACCCTGACCCTAGCTCTCTGGTTATTCGGGTAGGGGTTAACCCTGACCCTAATTCTCTGGTTATTCGGGTAGGGGTTAACCCTGACCCTAGCTCTCTGGTTATTCGGGTAGGGGTTAACCCTGACCCTAGCTCTCTGGTTATTCGGGTAGGGGTTAACCCTGACCCTAATTCTCTGGTTATTCGGGTAGGGGTTAACCCTGACCCTAGCTCTCTGGTTATTCGGGTAGGGGTTAAGCCTGACCCTAATTCTCTGGTTATTCGGGTAGGGGTTAACCCTGACCCTAATTCTCTGGTTATTCGGGTAGGGGTTAACCCTGACCCTAATTCTCTGGTTATTCGGGTAGGGGTTAACCCTGACCCTAGCTCTCTGGTTATTCGGGTAGGGGTTAACCCTGACCCTAATTCTCTGGTTATTCGGGTAGGGGTTAACCCTGACCCTAGCTCTCTGGTTATTAGGCAACAGATTGGCACAAAGTCCTGACTTGGGGAAGATGTAAAATATTCAATCATTTCACTACTTCCATTTATACTCCCTTACCCCCTCCCCCCAACACGCGCACACACCCACACACACACGGTCTGAATTCTTTTAGCTGATTAATGGGGTGCATCTTTAAAGTGGACACTAATGGATTCACTCTCATTACTGACCCAAACACAAGCGGGGGGTGGAGGGGCGTGTCTAATGAAACATGGACATGGGGGATATACCAGGTGCGCAGGGCAGGACGGGCTGCCATGTTGAGTTTGCATTAAACAAACGTTTCCATTTAATCAGCAGCACAGTCGAGTGCTGGAAGGCCCTCGTTAGTGGAGTGTGCTGAGTCAGCATGCGTGAAACGCTGCCCATACTCAGCCACTTGGACCAGTCGCATGATTAACTGCCGGGGGCATTTTTAATTTTTTAGACATTTTAATTTTCCTGATTAGTTGGTAGCAGCAGATTCCTTAGTAGTTTTCTCCTTGAATACTGTGTGTTTTCTACATTAGTGTGTGTCCTGGAATAGTGTGTATCCTGCACTAGTGTGTGTCCTGGACTAGTGTGTGTCGCACCAGTGTGTGTCCTGGACTAGTGTGTATCCTGCACTAGTGTGTGTCGCACCAGTGTGTGTCCTGGACTAGTGTGTATCCTGCACTAGTGTGTGTTCCTCGCACTACTGTGTGTCCTGTACCAGTGTGTGCTCCCTGCACTAGTGTGTGTCCTGGACTAGTGTGTGTCGCACCAGTGTGTGTCCTGTACCAGTGTGTGTTCCCTGCACTAGTGTGTGTCCTGGACTAGTCTGTGTCATGCACATATGATCCTTGCAATCAGTGATGCAGTCTGCCATTACAGCCCCTGTGCAGCATTGGCTCTCTCGATCTGAGACCAGGCTGATCTGAGACCAGGCTGATCTGAGACCAGGCTGCGTTCCACCTCTGATTATGCTGTGGTCAGTGCATCACTATAAGAGAACCATTGCCCCTTCCCACTGTGACTCTGACCTCCCTCCTCACGTCTCTGTGACCCCCTGGTCACAGATAGCACACACACAAGTGAAAGCAATGTCACACCCGGGCACAGACAAAAAGACAAAAAAGGTTCAGACGTGGCGTCTGGCAGGATGTGTGTGTTGGTCTGCTCGTGTGCAGTGTGTGTTTGTGCTTCACATGTGCTAACTGCACACTGCTGTGCTCACAGACAGAGGAGGAGAATGAGGTCAACAACGAACTGGCCAATCGCATGTCTCTCTTCTACGCCAACGCCACACCCATGCTGAAAACGTTAAGTGACGCCACCACCAAGTTTGTGTCTGAGGTTGGTGATCAGGTTTGGAATATCGGTGGGAATTCCGTAGAGATAGAAGTTCTTCAAGTGCGGGAGTCTTTAACCTCGTTTTTTTGTATTTTTCAGAATTCAGATTTACCCATAGAGAACACAACGGACTGTCTGAGCACGATGGCGAGTGTGTGTAAAGTCATGTTAGAGACACCGTAAGTTACTTAACATCTGTTTTTTTTTAATTTATATTTGCTTTCTGGCATGTTAGAAATGACATAGTTTACAACTTTGCAGTTGGTCTAGTTTTAGTAGGTCAGTAGTAGTAATTTGTTTTTTCTGTATGTGTGTGCGTGTGCATGTGTGACCAGAGAGTACCGTAGCCGTTTTGCCAGTGACGACACAGTGTTATTCTGCTTGCGTGTAATGGTGGGAGTCATCATCCTCTATGACTACGTTCACCCTGCTGGAGCCTTTATCAAATCTTCCAAAATTGATGTGTGTGCAACACACACATACACACACACCCACACACACAAACACATACACACACAAACACATACACACACACATACAAACACACATACACACACACAAACACACACACATACAAACACATACACACACACACAAACTATACAAACACACACACACACAAACACATACACACACACACACAAACTATACAAACACACACACAAACACACACTATACACACACACACACACATACAAACACATATACACACACACACACAAACACATACACACATACATACACACACACACTATACACACACACACAAACACATACACACTATATACACACACACATACATACACACACACACTATACACACACAAACACATACACACTATACACACACACATACACACTATATACATACACACACACACACAAGCACATACACATAAAAATACATACAAACACACACACGATACACACACACACATAAACACTTACACACTATATACACACACATACAAACACATACACACACATACAAACACACACTATATACACATACACACACACACATACACACTATATAAACACACATACACACACATACACACAAACACAGACACACACACACTATATACACACACACACACACACACACACACACTATACACACACACGTTTATAGCTTCTATTTGTTCTGCATTTCTCTCTCACTTTCGCAGATGAAAGGATGCATTAAGGTTCTTCGTGATCAGCCACCGAACAGAGTGGAGGGTCTCCTTAATGCCCTCAGGTGTTTATTTTCCCAGACACACACCACACCATATAATTTAATAAACACCCTGCCTTCACTGGATTACAAGTCTTTTCTGCTTTTGGTTGCTCATGTTGTCTTCAATGCAGGTACACAACAAAACATTTGCATGACGAGACTACCTCCAAGCAAATCAAAAACATGTTACAAGTCTGACAGCGTCGACAAAAAGGAACATCATCTTTCTGAATGAAGGCGCTGTAGCAGAGATGACAGGGATGACCGTGTGTTTGGGACGTGACAGGGATGACCGTGTGTTTGGGACGTGACAGGGATGACCGTGTGTTTGGTTCATGACAGGGATGTGACATGGATGACCGTGTGTTTGGGACGTGACAGGGATGACCGCGGTGTTTGGTTCATGACAGGGATGTGACATGGATGACCGTGTGTTTGGGACGTGACAGGGATGACCGTGTGTTTGGGACGTGACAGGGATGACCGTGTGTTTGGGACGTGACAGGGATGACCGTGTGTTTGGGACGTGACAGGGATGACCGTGTGTTTGGGACGTGACAGGGATGACCGTGTGTTTGGGACGTGACAGGGATGACCGTGTGTTTGGGACGTGACAGGGATGACCGTGTGTTTGGGACGTGACAGGGATGACCGTGTGTTTGGGACGTGACAGGGATGACCATACCACGCAACACTGTGGTGTTGCTTTGAAGCTAAATAGTAGTTATTAGCAATAATTTGTGTTCAACACTCTGAAAAGGAGATCCTCAGCTGTGTGTGTGTTTCTTTTACTTTTTCTTTTATTGTGTGTTTTTCTTTTTTTATGCTTGACCAAGCCAAGAAAAAACTTTTTCGTTTGTGTAATTTAGCTCTCATTTTTAATGATGACTTTTGATAACTTTTAAACAAAATAAAGAATCTTATTATGGGTGGTAAAGTTCTTTTTATGTTCTGTACATAGCATTGACATCTTATTTAGTGTAGTAGGCCTACTTCGAATGAATCTGTCCTTAATCCTGCACTCTAACCCTAAATCTTAATCCTGTCCCTCTAATCTGATTTAAATCTAACCCCCTAATTTATCAGATAAATTTCAGTTCATCTGATGCAATCTGAACATGAGTGTAAACACCTGCACACTGTGACCGATTCCAGCAGAAAATGCTGTATGGAGTAGAAAGGGGTTTGCTTCTTCACCACTGTGCAATATCACACTGCAGTCAGAAAAGATCTCTCCCAAACCCGCATCCTCATTAGTAATGCAGCGTGGAGACACATTACCACGAGAAGCACCGATTCCCTCTCTTTAAGTCAACACACGAGCCACTTCACTGTCGTCTTCCGCTACTCTCACAGACGCCAGTCATGTTGACTGTACAAAGGCAGCGGAGGGGACACAGCGGGAAGAAACTCTGTGCTGCATTCTTCCACTCAGCTGGGCTGAGGTCCTTGCCAGCGTTCCCTCTTACTCAAAAGGAATGCTGTGTGCGTAGCACGCTCGCTGCCCATTGGCTGCGGGCAGTCAGCTGGCCCTGCACAGAGAGAGGAGAGAGAGCAGCTGTATGTGGCGTCATCTGGGCTGTGGGGTGCGAGTTTACTGTCAGCATGAGTAAGCACTACTCCAGAGAAGGGCGCAGCTGTGCGTGCCGTCTACTAAGATCAAGATTCCATTTCTACTGTTGTTGCTCAGTGCAAGGTAACAAAACACAGTCATCACACATTCCATATTCTTGGGAAGCTGGGGTCAGCCTCGGCATAGCAGCAGTCGTCTGCTGTTCGTCTGGAGGTCAGCCAGACTGCATAAGTTCAGTCTCTGTGGGGAAACTGCCCCACTTCCCTCCTCTCATATCCCACTATAAAGCAGACCAAATGCCATATGGCGGTAAGATTACCCACGACGCACTTTGCCGCTGCTGTCAACACCAACAAACAAAGTCACCAAGGATACACACTCATAGGTCACGTGAGGACCCCGCTGTGGGAGTGTTTGAGGAGGCTGAAGTAGATGCCTGATTAAACTCCTGGAACAGAGTGGTAGTGTTCTAACTACGTTCTCTCATCGGGTTGTCATCACCTTCCTGGCTTGTTATGGCCCCTGTCATAGTTGTTTCCTGTCCCTCCAGGTGGGGGTGCTCTAGTGCTGGGGCACATGCTACATGCACACACACACACACACACACACACACACACACACATATACACACATATATTACACACACATTATATATATATATATATATATATATATATATATATATATATATATATATATATATATATATATATATATATACACATATACATACACACACACACACACCGAAATGTGACCTGACCTGTCATACCACATACGGAAACGGTACCAAGTGGGTAGGGTCTCTGTGTCCAACAGCAGCTAAATAAACGGATTGCTGATCGTGACACTTTGGCAGGAGTGAGAGGGTGTGACACTGGCAGGAGTGAGAGAGTGTGATAATGGCAGGAGTGAGAGGGTGTGACACTGGCAGGAGTGAGAGGGTGTGACACTGGCAGGAGTGAGAGAGTGTGATAATGGCAGGAGTGAGAGTGTGTGACACTGGCAGGAGTGAGAGTGTGTGACACTGGCAGGAGTGAGAGGGTGTGATAATGGCAGGAGTGAGAGGGTGTGACACTGGCAGGAGTGAGAGGGTGTGCCTGCGGCCCTTCTCTACACAGCCTCCGCTGGCCGTCTGTCTGTCTGTCTCCTCCAGACAGGGCAAAGAAATCTAGTGCTCTTTAGAGTCAGAATATTCTAATTCCAGTCCATTAAACTTATTACAGTAGAGTTATAGTTACTCATTAATGCACCCATCTTCATTTTCCAGTATAATGCATAAGGATCAGAGCAAATTTCATATACCAAGAATAAAAAAGAATTTCCATGTACCGGTACGTCTACACTTGCATCAGATGTCCATGCCGTATTCCAGAGTGCACACACCAGACTCCAAATCTCTCTCCCAAAACTCCCAAGTTTCTCAGAGTGCTCCATGAATACCTTGTTAGAGTTGGGTTCTGGGACAGGGTTAATGGGTGGGATAACTCCTGCTGAAATTTCAAACTGATCTCACATTGCACGTAAGGATAAAGACTCACACTCTCCTAGAGTCTCGCTGCGTATTTGTTTGAGGCACAGGACCCTGTGTGAGTTTTGTGGCTGAGACCTGTAGATGGAGTTGCAGCTCTAACTCAACCCTGCACACAAGAGCCACTAGAGCAGTGGTGTGAAGGCAAGACCATGTCCGTGTTCTCCAGAGTGTATGTGAAATCCTGATCTCTCTTTACAGCACCTCACAGTCCCTCCAGGTGGGTTCATCTTAGCTTGCAAACACAAAAATGTCATTGCACATCTACAGGCTGAAAGTTTTGCCCATTCTTCTTTGCAAAATGGCTCAGGATTGGATGGAGAGCGTCTGTGAACAGCAATTTTCAAGTCTTGCCATATATTCTCAGTGGAATTTAGGTCTGGACTTTGACTAGGCCATTCTAACACATGAATGTGCTTTGCTCTAAACCATTCCACTGTAGCTCTGGCTGTATGTTTAGGGTCGTTGTCCTGCTGGAAGGTGAACCTCCGCCCCAGCCTCAAGTCTTTTGCAGCCTCTAACAGGTTTTCCATCAGGATTGCCCTGCATTTATCTCCATCCATCTTCCCATCAACTCTGACCAGCTTCTGTCCCTGCTGAAGAAAAGCATTCCCACAACATGATGCTGCCACCACCATGTTTAAAGGTGGGGATGGTGTGTTCAGGGTGATGTTCAGTGTTAGTTTTCTGCCACACACAGCATTTTGCATTTAGGCCAAAAAGTTCAACTTTGGTCTCATCTGACCAGAGCACCTTCTTCCACATATTTGCTGTGTCCCCTACGTGGCTTGTGGCAAACTGCAAACGAGACGTCTTATGGCTTGCTTTTAAAAATGGGTTTCTTCTTGGTACTCTTCCATAAAGGCCAGATTTGTGGAGTACACGGCTAATAGTTGTCCTGTGGACAGATTGTCCCGCCTTAGCTGTCGCTCTCTGAAGCTCCTACAGAGTGACCATGGGCCTCTTGGCTGCTTCTCTGAGTAGTGCTCTCTTTGCCTG